>NC_056743.1:754654046-754685533 GCF_019279795.1 Protopterus annectens
AATTTGATTTTACTGTGTTGACGTTAAGCAAGTTGACATAACACTGAATTGTCCTTACCCACTAAATTCATATATAGTTAGATACTCCTAGGACTTTGTACGCAAGCTCTTCTCTCCTGATTTTCAAGCTATGAATGCTTCCTGCATGCTGTGTTTCTTGATTTAAAGGGTCTATGCTAATCCTTCTGATTCTATTTCACTTTGGGAACTCAGAGGGTCTGCTGCATTCATATAGTCTGTGCTGTGCATGGGCTGGCACTATTCCTTATGTGCATTAGGCCTCCTCACTGCTTCCCTTGCATTTTGCATTCTGAGACTGTAGACTCTGCACTTAATGTAGTGCATTATGAGATGATTTTCTGCAGTTCTACGGTTCTCTTGCGAACAATATTCTTTTCTGTTTGAGGTAACAATTGACATGAAGTATGGCAACAATTTATTACGTATACCTTACATGACTCTGACAGCTTAATCATTCCTTGTGAGCACACAGGATTGACAGCTGCTTTTATGAGATTGGAATGTGCAGTGTCAGGACATGAAGATGTAGCTGGAGTGTACTTTCTGTACTTGATTTGTTCAGGGCCACCTGTTGCTGGACTGTATTCTGTATACCACATATCAATTTTAGGGTTATTTTGTACACTTTCATTTTTTTGCGGACTAAACATTGATGGGCATTGCTTAGTTTTTTTTATACTTTATTTGGATTGCTACCTTCAGTAAATTATTCCCGGACTCCTAGCCTCTGAGAGCTTCATCTTTAGTTCATCTGTGTAGATATTTAAAATGGCCTGGATATTATTGTTTGATATTGTTTGTTTGTATTCTGTAGTCCATTCTAATTTAATGTGGATATGTGGTCTTCTAGTATATATTCAGTCCGGTTCCTCTACCAAGTGCTAGTTGTTTGTGGTAGGAGACAGGGATATGGACATTGCCAGTATTGTTAGTTTAATACAGAGAATTTATTTGTCTGTCTTAGCTAAAATAGGTTATCTCTTTGCTGGAGCATTGCACAAGGTTGTCAAGAAATCATTTCATTAATGTTGACTTGCTAAATGAAAGTAAGTAGTTTGCTTTTGTAGCAAACTGTTAAGCAGAGTGAATATAAACTCATTGAGTCACTAGTCAGTGTCAGGACAGCCAGTCTGCATCTCAGAGAGACATGCAGACGAAAAAGGAATAGAATCTTTTCTTCTCTTGACCATGTTTTAACTGTGTTTCTCATTGCTAGATTGTGTTTCATTACCGTAATTGCATTTTTACTGAATTACTTAACTGTAAACTGCCTTTTCATACTGATTTCACCACCCTCCTTCCGTGTTGGTGTCTTGTTGTTATACTTGGTGGCTTTGCTGGGACACCCAATCTAGTGCCATTAGCTCAGCTTGTACTACCTAATAAAGAGAAAACATTTGAGAAGACCAACCCACTTAGTTTCTTAACCCTGAATTATATTCAGTTCCTTCTTTCTCCCTTTCTACTTTTATATACATTTATTTATATATATATATATATATATATATATATATATATATATATATATATATATATATATTTATAAAACACTTTGCTAGAATCTACCATTGCTAGAATCTTGTGTTCTGACTGAAATATAGAGCTGATAAATATATTTTTTGGCACTTTTTAACTGTTCAGATTTCTGCACTGTCCTAATGTTTGCTTGACTGAATTTATATATTTGATGGCATTGTTTTCGGATACTCTCTGCCTCCATTTGATTTTTTCCTAATTTACTGCCTTCTGCACGTTTTTAGTAAATTTTTAATTTAATTGCATTTATTTAAACCGTATTTGCTTTAATATTGCTACACACTCAAGTGTGCTAACGTGCACTGCATTTGAATTGTTTTACTGTTATTTTAGCTGCTTTTCTGTAAAAAAAAAAAAATGTTTATTGAATGTTTGGGCAGTTTTTCCATCCCTTTCAACTTTCTGGTTTAAAAGCCCATGTTTGCACAGGTTTGCTCTTGTTTAAGCTCTGCTCAGCGGCACCAAGCTGAGGTAAACTATTACTGGTGCCAGAAAGTCTGCTCTTCAGGTTGTCCTTTAGCTCTTGTTGGTTCTTTCTCTGTTGCACTTCAAATAGCCTAATCACTTTGCAGTTTAACAGGTTTTTGTAGCAATTATTATAGCACACCTAAGAGCCATCAGCACTAGTCATTTTTCAAGGAAATAGTTCCAGTACTTAGTAGTTATGACCACTCCTACTGGCATGATTGAAGGGCAGTTCTCTGTGCTTTCTCCTATTAACCTGGTGCACTTGGGCATTTGGAGGCAGTGTAGCAACTGCCTCATGTACACAGACAACCCTCCTCTCTTACCTCTCAACACTCAAACTGTGAGAGATGCACTTATATCACCAAATTGGAAGCTATGCACTCTCCAGCCAAGACTAGCTGATCAAGAGAAGGTCGACACCTGCACCACACCACATGGAACACATAACCCTCCAGAACACCCACTATCACAGCTCTCACATAAAAACACAAACCACACACCCACCTTCAAGGAGGCACTCAATAGAAATTTGCCCAAACAGCAGAGACCTCCAAGACAGAAATACACTCGACCACCACAACACAGCACAAACCACAGGACACATAGCTCACCTCCACAGTGTACCCCTCAACCTAAACCCCTAAGGCTAAATACCTTGCCCAGTACACTAATCATAGGTGACTCAATAGTGAGGCATACAGATGTCGCACTCACTAGGTTGAATAAGGAGAAGGTAACAGTCAGCTGTCTATTAGGTGCCAGAATGCAACACAACACACGCACTCAGGTCACTCCACAACAAGTACAAGTATGACACTGTCATTGTCCATGTGGGTGTGAATGACCTGAGATGTACCTCCCTGGACTACATGAAAAGAGACATGGTGGAGCTTTTGGATTATGTGGCTCAGACAAGTATGACACTAGCCCTGAGCAGTATCCTACCATCACCCAGAATGATACCACAGAACTTCAACAATTTACTACATTTCTGGTGTCATTCTAAGGGGATCCAGTATATGTCTTCTTGGGATAACATGATTGACAGACCTCGATGCTTTGCCAGAGATGGCCTGTATCTGTCACCCCTGGGTTTCCAGGTACTGTCTAAGGCTCTTGCTACTCCTATACTGCCTTTTTAGGCAGTGTTTCAAAGACCAAATTACCGCAGCTATAAATAAATGCAATTTGAGAGTCATGCTGCTCAATGCTAGAAGTCTAAATTTCAAGATGCACTCCTCAAAATGAAAAACATTGACATTTGTGCTGTAACAGAGACCTGGTTTAAAGCGGCAGAAAAGACCCCTATAACCAGTTCCACACATTTCGACCCCAAAACATGGACCGAAGGTCAAAAGGTGGTGGTGTCTCCATATTCATAAAAGACATGCACACCTCCAGACTAGTAGCCCAGCATAATGCATCTGAGATACTTCAGGTACAACTAACATTGGGTAAGACTGCGATCCAGGTCATAGCCAGCTATAGGTCCCCAACCATGTCCCTAGACTCTCAATCCATGTTTCTAAGCACCCTGGAATCTGTCAAGGTCCAACCCAACACTATCATACTAGGAGACTTGAGCTACCACTCCATCAACTGGGAAAACTACTCAAGCACCAATACACTGGCCCAACGCTTCCTGGAATTCATCAGTTCCAATGCCCTGTATCCGCTCATTCTGACCCCTACTACAGGAAGCAAATCTTTGACCTGGTTATTACTAACATGGATGACCATTGCTCTACACCAATAGTCATTCCCTCCCTGGTCAGATCCGACCATAATCTAATCATCATGGAAATCCACATCTCACCCACACCCCCTGTAAAGGTAACCACCTTGAAAAACTTCTCCAAATCTGACTTTTGACTCCTAAAAATAGAGGTGGCTAACTTCACGGCACCCATGCCAATGGAAAATAGCTGCATGACTGCCGAATCATACATCAGTGCACTATACGAACATGTACATAAATGCATGGAACTAGCTATACCCAACAGAACCAAGATGCTCTCCTCCAAAAAAAGGAAGCCAATCTGGTGGTCACCTGCCATTAATAAACTCTGCAAAAGAAGGAAGAAACTGTTGCAGAAAAAGATGAAGTCCCAAGACTTGAAAAAAACTGCCTTATTAGCCTCAACAAAAAGTTGAGATCTCTCATCAAATCCTCTAAAGCCAGCTATGAAGGCAGAATTGTGGCAGACACTAAAAACAATTACAAAGCCTTTTATAGTTATATCAAGAACCTCCACGGCAATACCCAGATGTGCTCTGAGTTACTGCACAATGGTACCTCCTATACTGAGCCAACAGATATTGCCAACATACTGGCCGACAGATTCAGTGACAACTTTACCCCCACAAAGGACCTATCACAATTCCGGAAGAATGCCAGGCACATAGCATTACTGCAGCCCAGGTTAAAGCTGCTTGTCCAAGGCCAAGAATACAGCTTCCATGGGACCCAGTAATATCCCTGGCTGTGTTTTACATGAACCACAAAGTGAACTGGCACCACATCTGTGTGCCCTGTTCAGTCACAGCCTCACCTCAGGCTTTGTCCCTACCAAATGGCGCACTGCTACAGTCATCCCTCTCCATAAAGGGGGAGTGACTACATACCCTGGGAATTATTGCTCCATTAGCCTGATGAGTCTGATATGTAAAGCTATGGAGCACATCATCATGGACCTGATTAACAAAGATATAGGAAATCTCCAAACTCTGGACCCCACGCAGTTTGGCTTTGTGAAAGGGAGATCATGCCTGCTCACCTTGGTTGACTTCTTTGAATCAGTCACCAGGGCTGTTAATGAAGGTAAGGCAGTGCATACAGCCTACCTCGATCTGGCCAAGGCCTTTGATACCATTCCTCACTCGGGAATTATTGATAAACTCACCAAACTAGGCATCAACCCCTATATCACTAGGTGGGTTGCAAATTAGCTCACAGATAAAACACAGTGCGAAAGTAGTGAACTTCTGCCAACCAGTCACAAGTGGAGTCTCACAGGGATCGATCCTGGGGGTCCTCTTGTTCGGCATCTACTTCACAGAAGTCCAGGCCAACACAAAGGGAATCTAGCTGACCAAGTTTGCAGACGACTGCAAGCTGGGAACCATTATTAACTCCCCAAGTGATGCAGACATCCTACAGAAAGGCCTCACTGAGACCAATGACTGGTGTCGAAACCAGGGCCTTAAGCTTAACGTCAAAAAATGTGTCGTCATCCCCTTTGATAATAACTCTGTTCCCACTAACTACCACATTGATGGGAGCCCACTGAACACTGAATGCGTTATAAGGGATCTGGGGACGCAGGTTGACAGCAACCTCTCCTTCGACCACCACATTGCCACTGTGGTCAGAAAGTCCTTCTGTGTGGCACATCTCATTACCACGGGTTTTACATCCAGGAAGAAAGAGGTCATTTCTATCTACTCTTCCCTCATTAGACCAATCATGGAGTATAATTCCCCATTTGGCATGTACCTCTCTAGACACCAGCAACAGCTGGGGAGGCCACAGATGTACCTTATGAAGAGGATCCTTAGGCATTAAACACATGTCCTACAAGGACAGACTCAAGACTCCAGCTATTCTCTGTCTCATATCGCCTACTTAGAGGCGATCTCTGCTCGACTTACAAAGCCATGTCTGACCCAGCTCTTGCTAGAAATGCTACATCTAAGGAAATCCCAATCCCTCTGCCCCACATGCTCCAGAGACCTCAACCCCATTATCACAAACAACAGAACATTTTGGAGTGACAAGCTCCTCACCGAGAGACTGCCCATGCTCTGGAATAGACTTCCCACATATGTCAAGCAGAGCACCCCGCTGTCCCTCTTCAAGAGAAATCTTGATGAGTGGATGGGTAATAGAAAGTTCACCCTGGGGATCACTCCAGTGGCTCTACTTGATAGAGGCACTGGGAACTAACGTCAGGTGGCACGATGACAGGGCACTTCTATGGGCTGGGCTTGTAAAGGTTCCAGGGCCATTAGCCTAGTACACACCTATGAACCTATGTGATATGGCCATCCCTCCACAGAGAGCCTTTTCTAGGCTTGAGCATGATGAGAGACCCTCCTCCTTATCTGCCTCCACTCTGAGACATCAGGGCAGCAGTCCTGGGGATTGGTGAAGAAGAGCCATATAACAACTTCTGATGGATCTCTTGTTATGGTAACTATTAACATCGTCATTTGTTCTTGTATGTGAGCATATCTGTATGTCTAGACAGATGTTTGAGTGCATACACGTGTATTCATATAAGTGCATATGTCTCTCTGTTTCTGTACAAATACTTGATGTGTACTTAGTTGATCACTAACTTTCTGATTTTGTCTCTGTTACATTTCCCTGTGTATTTATGCATATATGTCTACAGTTAAATGTTCTTAGGACTTCATGTACCAGTTCCTCTCCTCAGGTTTTAAGACAGTGAAAACTTTCTGCATGTTGCATTTTTTATATCAGATCTCTAGACAGATCCATCAGTGTCACTACTGTATCTATATTAAACATGGATTTATTTATTTATTTTTTAATGTTTTGTTTTACTGAAGAAGTCAGTTGTGGATGTGATATACATAGAAATGTTTCAATTTTTCATACAGAATAGTGAACACTTAAGTTGGAATTGAGTATCTTTCTGCATATTTCGATGGGGTTGGGGAAAGAAGGGAGCAGAAGCACCCAAAATGTCAGGCAGCTCAAGCTGAGATGACTAAAAGACAAGCTTGGGCAGGAAGCCCTTCAGAGCTTTCCTGCCAGCAGAGTATGCTCCTCTGAGGCTTTTGAGGATTGACGGTCAACTTGTGCTTTCCTTTGTTGGAGAGAAGTTCCATTTAGGGGGACACCTTCCATTTTCTTAATTTTGTTGATGTTTTATTACTTTCTTTTTCAGGAAAGTTATTTCAAAAGCTAGGAGTGTTGTGTTTTAATGGGCTGTCTTAAGACTGTAGCACACTTTTAAACTGAGCACTCATTCTTTCTTTCAGTTTAAAAGTGTTATAAAGTAACTAACTGAAACATTTTTCTATAGAGAAATTGTGTTATTTTACTATGTTTTTCTGTCCAAAAAGTAACTTTTATGGATTGGTAGTGTTTAGCAGTAATTGCTGCTCATCTTTCTCAGGAAAGAGGCATAATTTTCTGCTTCACAGTGGAACAGATTATTGGTTCCATGGACAATTTTTCTTCCAGCCACAAAAAGAAGTTAGGCAGACAGCCTTTCACATCACAGCAGGCTAGCAGTTATCTTGAGCTGCAAATGATTAACTCTGCTGTGACCATTTGTTGTACCTCGTACCATTCATCTTTTACCCCGGATCCTTCTGGTGTAGCATTTACAGCCACTATGGCCTGGAAGATAGCCATATCCACTACAGCTGTTGGGGGTCTCCTCAGTGGGCAAGGGAAAGCCATTCTTGTTATTCTTGAGAAAAGAAACAGGGAAGGTTCCCTTGGTTGTGTCACAGTGCTTTCCCAATCCCTCGGAAAGCTGCTGCTGCCATTAATAACACAATTGGTCCCATTTTTCCTGTCAAAAAGATACAGAAAACTAAGCATAAATCTACTCCTTCTCAATTTTCTTTGGACAGGTGTAGTTTAGTAGGTCTGGCTCGGGGTTTAATTTAGGCTTGTGATTTATTTATTTTACATTTGACACCTTCTTATAAAGTGATTTCTGGTAAAAGAAACAGGGATTCCTTTTTTCTTGAAGATATTCAAAATTCAGAATCTGAACAGGAAGATGCAGAGACAGATATATTTTTCCTCTCAGATTTCTTATTCGGACTCTCTGAGGAGAGCTCAGTTTATTATTCTCCCTGTGGGAGCTTTCTTTCTTTGAGACTATTACTAGAGTGTGCCAGAGTTTTCAGTTGGAGAACACTGAGGTTTCTTATTCCCTCATAAAATACTAGGAGTTGTTACAGAAGGCTTTTCCAGAACCTACACCCATTCCTCCTATTCTGTCTGCTTTGGAGGATGTGTGTGGTACCGCCTTCAATTTTCTTTATAATCAGCCTACTGCCACTAATAAGGCAGATAAGATCTGTAAAGTTCCACGGTCTTTTAAATTTTTTAATCACATTTCCCAAACTTGAACCAGGAACTACAGCTTTAGTTGACCCCACTGCTGATAAGCACTTGGAAAATAATTGATAGGTATGGGAAAAATATATACTTCTACAACTTTGATTCTTGGAATTGTGAACTGTCAGGCTTATATGCTAAAGTTTGTTCTGACAAATTGTGAACATATGAAGAATGTTTTATCTACAGTTTCTTCTTGTGAGCTAAAATCTGATTTAACTTAGTTTATTGTATTGCACAGGTCACACTATTCATTATTTTCAGTTTGTGTACGACTCTGTTGATACTACTTCTAGGGCTATTGTCACTGGTACTGTTTTCAGAAGGTTTGCATGGCTGTATTCTCAGAACCTCCCAGGCGATCTTAAAATGAGATTTTAAATTCTCCCATACATAGAGATTTAGTGTTTAGCCCCTCTGCTGCAGAGGTGAACTAAAAGAGTAATAGAACAGCTGGTGAATCTGGGAATCTTGAGTCAATGTTAAAACTGCCTCATGTACACAGACAACCCTCTCCTCCTCCCAACAAATTCCAACACATGTGAGAGATGCAACCATATAGCCAAACTGGAGGCTAAGCTCTCTCAACTCAGTACTGGCGTAACCAATCAGGAGGAGAAGGAAACCACACTCACTACAATTCCAGTCTCACATAGACCTACCACGACAGTAAACCAAACACACAAAAACATACTCGGAGGCTCTAAATAAAAATATGCCTAAGCAGCAGAGACCTCCAAAGCAGACACCCAAGCAACCGCCACCCCAAAACAAAACACGTGCAACACATAGCTCACAAAGCCAGTGTGCCGAACAGTCACAGCCCTTAAGGCTAAACAACACACCTGATATACTTGTAATAAGCACACTGACATCCCGCTCACCAGGCTGAACAAGGAGAAGGTCACGGTGAGCTGCCTGTTGGGTGCTAGGATCCGCCACATAACACAAGTACTCAGGTCACTCCAAGGCAAGTACAAATATGACTCAGTCATTGTCCATGCTGGTGTGAATGACCTGAGACGTACCTCCCTGGACTACATGAAAAGAGACATAGAGGAGCTCTCTGAGCATGTAGCCCAGGCCGGTATGACCCTGACCTTGAGTAGCATCTTACCCTCACCAAGAATGATGCCACAATATGAAGACAAGATGATCAATTTCAACAATTGGCTTAAGTATTGGTGTCATTCAAAGGGGATCCAATGCCTGTCAGCCTGGGATGACATGCTCGACAAGCCACGATGCTTCGCTAGGGGCGGCTTGCACCTGTCACCCCTGGGCTTTCAGATAGTGGCAAAGGCTCTTGCTACCCCCATAGTGCCTTTTTTAGGCAAGGCTCAAAAGACAAGCCCACCTCCATAGGTATCACAAGGGATAAGAAACTAAGAGTAATGCTACTCAACGCCAGAAGTCTAAACCTCAAGATGCACGCACTCGAAACTCTCCTTAGCATGGAGAACATCGATATCTGTGCAGTAGCAGAAACCTGGTTCAAGGCTCCCAAGAGCATCCCAGCACTACCAGGTTATACCTCATACCATGCTTTTCGGCCCCAAAACTTGGACCGAACCACAAAAGGAGGGGGAGTATCAATATTCGTCAAAGATACCCACACCTCCAGGTTGGTGGCACAGCACGAAGCATCAGAGACTATCCATGTGCAACTAACAGTGGGTAAAACTGCCTTCCAGTTTATAGCCTGCTACAGACCACCCTCCCAAACCCAGGAACCCCACTCAGCCTTCCTGAGAACACTGGAAAATATGAAGGTCTCTCCAAACACCATTATATTGGGTGACTTCAACTACCCAAACATAGACTGGGAGTATTACTCTAGCTCCAACACCCTAGCCCAAAGGTTCCTCGAATTTATAAACTCGAATGCTATGGAACAACTTGTTACCACTCCCACAAGAGGGGAAAACATACTGGACCTGATCATCACCAACATGGGGACTCTATGCTCCAGACCAGAAGTGTATCCCTCACTGGTAAGATCAGACCATAAACTAATCTCACTGGATATTCACATCCCGACCCCACCCCCTGCCCAGAAAACCACAGTGAAAAACTTCTCTAAAGCAAATTTCACACTCCTCAAAACCAAGGTGGAATCCTTCAAAGCCCCCGGGCCTGTGGAAAATACAGCCCAGACCGCAGAATCCTTTATAAACGCATTCTATGAACACCTTCAGGAATGCATGGATCATGCAATCCCAAATAAAACCAAGACCCAATCCTCCAAAGCCAGATGTCCTGTCTGGTGGACCCCAGCCATAAACAAACTATACAATAGAAGGAGGAAGCTACTACATGAAAGAGCAAAATCCCAAAATGGGAAGGCATCTCTGATCAGTATTAGCAAAAAACTACGGGCACTCATAAAATCGTCTAAGGCCAGCTTCGAGAGAAAAATTGCACAGGACACTAAGGATAATCACAAGGCTTTCTTTAGTTATGTTAGGAACCTGGGTGGGAATTCCCAGATATACTCAGAGTTAGTCCAAAATGACAAAAAATACACCGAACCCACAGACCTTGCCAACATCCTAGCTGACAGGTTCAGCGCAAACTTCTCCCCCCCCCACTAAAAGGGCAAATATCTATCCCAGCACAGTGCTGCCCCCCTGACATCTCAGATGCTCAGGTAAGCAAAAAACACAGCATCAATGGGACCAGACGGTGTCCCGGGCTGCGTCCTACATGAACTCCAAGAAGAGCTAACCCCAAACATAAAATTACTGTTCAATCTCAGCCTTACTACAGGATATGTACCCAAAGAGTGGCATACAGCAACAGTGGTCCCTCTCCACAAAGGTGGTGCCTCAACAGATCCTGGAAACTATCGCCCCATAAGCCTGACTAGCTTGGTCTGCAAAGCTATGAAAAGGATCATAATGGACCTCATAAATAAAGATATTGGGGACCTACAGACACTGGATCCTACCCAGTTCGGCTTTAAGGGCAGATCCTGCCTCTTAAACCTGGTCGATTTCTTTGAAACAGTCACCAAGGCCATTGACGAGGGGAAGGTGGTCCACATAGCCTACCTGGACCTCGCAAAAGCCTTCGATACAGTGCCCCACTTGGGCATTATAGATAAGCTCATCAGCTTAAATATAAACCCCTATGTCACTAGATGGGTTGCAAACTGGCTCAAGGACAGAACTCACATGGTTAGAATTGCTGGAGCCATGTCAGACTCCAAACCAGTTACAAGTGGCGTCCCACAAGGCTCAGTCCTGGGACCTCTCTTGTTCGGTATATATTTCTCGGAGGTACAGGCCAACACGGAAGGACTGTGGCTGACCAAGTTCGCAGATGACTGCAAACTGGGTGCCATAATCGACTCTCCAGCCGACACAAGCATCCTCCAAAAGGGCCTCATAGAAACCGACATCTGGTGCCAGAGCCATGGCCTCAAGCTAAATGCCAAAAAGTGTATAGTCATCCCCTTTGGCAAAAACAGTGCCCACAAATTACCACATAGGTGGTAATCCATTAAGTACAGAAGAAGTAATTAGGGACCTGGGGACCCAAGTTGATAGCAATCTCTCATTTGACAACCACGTGGCCAAAGTGGTTAGAAAAACATTTTATATAGCCCACCTAATCATGAAGGGATTCACATCTAGATCAGGGGAGGTCATCGTGCCTCTTTACTCATCCCTCATCAGGCCCATAATTGAGTACAATGCCCCTTTTGGGATGTACCTTACCAGACACCTGCAGCAACTGGAAAGACCCCAAAAGTACCTCACCAAGAGGATCAAAGGGCTCAAACAGATGCCATATGCTGCCCGGTTAAAGAAACTCCAGCTCTACTCGGTGGCATACCGCCTGTTCAGAGGAGATCTGTGCCTGACGTATAAAGCCATGTCCAACCCGGAATTAATGGACATGCTGCAACTCAGAAAATCCAAATCCCATCGAGCTACGCGCTCGAGAGACTTGAACCTCAGCACTGAAATAAATAGGACATGCTGGAGGGACAGATTCATAACCCATAGGCTCCCTTCACTCTGGAATAAAATCCCAGTCCAGGTTAGGCAAAGTCCCTCATTGACTCTATTCAAGAGGAATCTTGATTGAGTGGATGGGAGAGCATAGGTTTACCCCGGGTGTCACTTCTGTGTCACTGTTAGACAGAGGTACAGTATACTAACCTCAAAAAAGGGCATAGCAAAATTAATTTAAAATGGGTGGCGAAAGCCAAACACACTCTGGCTAGGCTTATAAATGCCCTAGGGCAGATAGCCTAGTATGAACCTATGAACCTAAGAAGAGGCACAATGATCCAGTGAATTTCTAAGATTTATTAGCCCTCCTTTTACAAATTTCCCAAGGAATTTTCTAGCTTCTAATCCAAATTTGGCAAAAGCAGAATTAACAGTTTTCAACAAAATACAGGTAAAGGGGTACCAAAACCAAGGGAAGTCCAAGTTTGAATTGTGAATCCCTCCCACCCTGGCCCCTTTTTTCTTCTAGAAATTCTGCATCTCCATTTTCCTTTTTGGCAACAGATGGTTTCAGACAAATAGGTTCTAAAAGTCATTCATCAAGGTTCCAGATGGCAGTGGAAGGAAATCCCTCCTTTCCAGGGAGTCATTCCACATTTCCCAGATCAGACTGTTTTGTTTCCACCAGTTCTTCATTACATGCTGTCCTAAGGAGGGATCGAACCAGTTCCTCCTTCTCAGATGGGGAAAAGTTTTTATTTAAGGATGTTTCTAGTATAAAAGAAAGAAAATTATTGTAGATTAGTTCTGGATCTTTCTTTCCTAAGCCTGTTTGTGATAGTGCCCCAATTCAAAATTATGTCACTTCACAATCTCTTACCTCTTTCAAGTTTCCTGGCAACATAGGACTTAAAAGATGCTTATCACATCCCTATTCATCCAGACTTCAGATGTTTCTTAAGGTTTTCTGTGTCTGGATCACATTAGTTCTTTTGCCTTACCCTTTGGACTATCTAGTGTTTTAAAAGTATTCATGAAATGTCCAGCTCCATTGCAGGCTACAGGGTATCCATGTTTTTCCATGTTTAGATGATTTGCTTATCTTTGCAAAGTCTTTTTCAAATTGTCAGGAATATCTCTCTTGGGTGAGAGATACCCTACACAAGCTGGAATTCCAAGGGAACATTCAAAAGTCTTTAACTCCTTCACACAAGATTGTGTTCTTGGCATGTCAATTAGACACTTCAGTTAAGAGCTTTTCTTCCACAGGAAAAATATATCTTTATCTAACTCTATTTCTAATGTTTTCCACTCTGATTTTAGTCACTGTGAAGGCATACTACCCCCAGCAAAACTCCACATGAGAAAGATGCTGTGGTATCTGAAATCTCTTTGGTGCTATCATCAACATCCTTTATCTTTTTTAATCCTAGTGCTGGAGTTTGTGAGAAGAGAAATATTTTTTGGTGGAGACATCAGGTATCCATAAAATCATGTCTCCCTTTCTAATTCCCTTCCCCAAAACGGTCAGCCACCACAGATGTTTTGGACTTTACTTGGGGAGCAGATTCAGGGGGGATAAAAGTGCAGGGGAGCAGGTTCAGGGGGGATAAAAGTGCAGGGAGTGTAAGACACCAAGGACAGATGCAAGCACATAAATATCAAGGGGGTGCCTGCTCTGATTAAGGCACTCTGACCCATCTTTGGTCCCCGGACCTCTTCTAGTAGTTCATTTATTGACTATTTCAGCATGTCTGCCCACAGATCCTCATTCAATGCAGTCTCATGTCAAAATGTTCTTGTAAGGAGTTTTGCATAAGAGGCCTCCATGAAAATCCCTAGCCCTCCTTCAGATCTTAATTTTCTGTTAGAAAAGTTAACACTTGCTCCATTTGAATCAGCTAATCTGGCTGACTTGCTGTTCATAGCAGGGAAAACAAGTTTCTGACCTCTGCAAGGAGGGTATCTGAGTTGCAAGTTGTTATGGTGAGCCAACCCTTTCTCATTTGCCATAAGGAAAGGGTTTCTTTGAGAACGAATCCTTCTTTTATGCCTAAAGTGGTATGCAAGTTTACTTCAAGATAAACTATCCAGCTCCCTATTTTCCTTCCTGAACTAAAAAATGTGGGAGAAAGGATACTGCATACCGTGGATGTCCACATACAACTCAGAAACTATCTTGACAGAACTGAATTATTCAGATAGTCAGATTAGTTGTTTATTTTTTGTGAAGGTAAGAAGGGACAACCTGTGTCAAAACAAACTATTTCCAAATACTTTTCTAAGGCAATAGGATAAGTACCTTTTATTATGCTCACCATAACAAAACTATTCCAGGCCACCCACTCTACCAGGGTCTTGGCTTCATCTATAGCTTTTTGGAAAAGATTGGATTCTAGAAGTATTCTAGAAGCTGCTACTTGGTCCTCTGTACATACTTTTACAAAGCACTATAAACTTCATTCCTTATCTGGGTCCAGATCCAGCTCTGCTGGGACGATTCTCCAGGGGGCTCCTGGGCTCTTCTCCTTCCAGCTCCCGAATGTAGTTAGCTAAGGTAATCTACCCATATAGCTAAGACTACTGCAGCAGTGATCAGTATGGAGAACTTACCATAACAGCAGATGTTTGAACAATCACTGCTGCAGTAGCTGCTAACTCACCCCATCGCCCTTGTTTTTTGTTTATTATGCCAGGCTGTAGACATTGATTTTTTGTTGTTCTTAGCACTGTCCTTTCAGGACTCTGCCATCCTCTTTCTTTTGGCATGAAAGTTCTGAAGGGCTTTGCACCCAAACTTGTCATTTTGTCAGCTCACTTCAAGCTGTCTAACAGTTTGAGTGTGTGGAAGGTGCCCTGAAGCTTTGGAAGCTGGTTGGCTATTGTACCTTGGCAGGATATAACACACATAGCTAAGGCTACTGCAGCAGTGACCATTCAGACATCTACTGTTATGGTAAGTTTACTTACACAATTGTTCTTCTCAGCACTCATGAATATGCCTCCTAGCACTATGATCAGGGACACCTGCTCCATCAGCCCCTTCATCCCATCCTGCTTCCATTTCTAGCTATTTGGTACTTAGCTGGGTGAAGAAGCATCTGTTTCTGTCACCCTGTCATCTCTGTTTTTGTGTGCCTGTACTATCAATTGTTTACATCTATCCATTGATGGGTAGTGCTTTATTTTGTATATCTCACATAGAATACTACTTTTTCTAGTCTTTCAGTTACTGGGGAGTTAGTTTTCAAATTGTTTAATATGAATCCATAATTTGTTTGCCTGTTTGAATGATTTCTTTATCAATGTGCTTAGTTCCAATATAATGTGGGTAACATCACCTCTCAGTGTATACATTTAAAGCCTTTCACACTACTAGCATATGACAAGAGACAGGTACGTTTTCACAAGTGCAATGACTATTGCTGTAATATTTTCAAGATTATTATTATTTTTTTTCTTGTTAGTGTGTTTAGTGTCTAGCTAAATGCATTATGTATGTTCTTGAGCTTAGTTACTTTTTTAACTTTTAGAAAAAAAAAGTTTGTTTATGCTGGGCTGCACACACATATATCATACAGTATGTATAGTTCCTGGCTCTGCATTATAGTATTGTGTAGCTAGTATCTGGTGGTGTCCTAACATACTGTCCCCCGGATTCTCAAAAGCTTGCATGGAGTGCAAGATGAGTGCAGCCCACGCAGGCAATATGTCTGCCGTGCGATCCAGGAACAGCTGGCAGGGGCGTGCATGAGAGCTCCAGCACTAATCCTGCATGGACTAAGCCCTGGTATGCAAATCACCTCATTTGCAGGAGAAATCCATGCAAATGAGGTGAATTTGCAATCTGGGAAGCTTGCAATAGTCCATGCAAGACTAGTGCAATCTGCAGAAATGTACTCTGTTAGTAACAGAGTAAATTTCTGCAAAATCAAAAATGGAGCTATGACAGCTCCAAATAAAGGCTGCATATCGACGAGCAAGCATGCCAATGGCCAAGTAGGCCATTGGCATTGCAAACAATAAAAAAAAAATGAAAAAAACAACTTATATTTTTTTTCGCCAATCTCGGCTGTTTAAGCATAGGGCAGCGGTGCGCAAACAGGATCAGGGGGAAAATAAGAAAATAAACTTAAAATGGGCATTCTAACTAAAATCAGTATTCTGCCATGCAAGTCAATGGCAGGCAGATGACAACCTGGCCAGTGAGTAGTGGTTGCTAAGGGGGGAGGCTCAGTGTGGGGCATGTAACCATGCATTAGCAAGCAATCCTATGCAAATGAGGGGAAGGATAGTGAATCCCAGTTTCCCCCAGCATGTGAGACAGGTCCCATCAGTGTAAGAGTATGAATAGCTGGGTGCAAGACTAGGATATAGGTGACATCATGGGGGGGTGTTAGGCATACTGTAAGCAGATTGGAGTTCAGTGGCTCTGGATTGCTCCTAGCTGAGCACAGCTAAGCAAGGGGTGTGTCTAAACCTGCCTAGCACTCTTTACAAAGTGTAAGCGGGTGTGCGTGTCGCACACCGGATTTTACAGAAAGATAAAAGAAGTTAAACCAGGAAATAGCAGCTCTGTGCACATTTGAGCACTCCGTTTGTGCAGTGCACCCCCAGGATTAAACAGGAAGGCAATGTGAGGGAAAAATAGCAGTAGGAAGGTAACCAAGGAGAGCTAGCTTAGCTGACAGGTGAAATGTATCAGAAGCAGCCAATCACACAGGCAGCAGTCCAGCCCAGCCCAGCACACCACTATAAACAATGCAAACACCTTTCCCCCTTGTTGTTCCCAATAACTCTCCACCACCGGTGTATACAAATGGGGAAATTTTACAAAACAAAAGCAAGAGAAATAATGTTAGGGGCTGCATTTGCTATCATAAACCAGCATGTGCAAGAGGCTGGTGAGGATGTGAATGCTGCTGAGCAACCCACAGTGAGGAGACAGAGAAGAGTGTACAGACCTAGGGTTAACTGCCAAGGGCTACATGAGCTGGAGATAGTGGAGCGCTATAGGGTAGACAGGGACCTCCTACAGCAGATTGTTGAGCTGTGCCAGCCACACCTCACACACAGAATGAACAGAATGGATACCAAGGTGTGTGTAGGCCTATGAATACTAGCTATGCAGGTACCTCCCAAAGGCCAACTGGGGATCTGATGGGGCTATCACAGGCATCAGCATCTAGGGTACTCCACCAGTTACTGGATGCCGTCAGCACATGTCGGTGAGCACGTATATTTCCCCATCACCCGTAAGGCATTGGCCAGCAATATGCATCTCTTCCATCAAATAGAATACCCTGAGGTAGTGGGTGCAATAGACTGCATGCACATACGCATCAAAGCACCACCTGGTGAGCGGGGTAGGGTCTACATCAACCGCAAGGGCTTCCCCCTCCATCAACTGCCAGGTCATGTCCGATGCTCAGGGCATAATAATGAATGTTTGTGCTGGCTGCCCTGAAAGCTACCACAATTCCCACATCTGGCATCTGATGCAGCTATGCCACAGATTTGCCAATGGAGACATCCCACACTGTTACCTAGTGTGGGATGCTGGATATGCACTGGAGCCATGGCTGATGACACCCATCAGAAATGCACACACACCCGAACAAGAACTCCATAATGAGGCACACGCTCAAACACCAATCATAATAGAGTGTGTGTTTGGGATGCTCAAGTCATGGTTCCAGTGTCTGGACACATCTGGTGGACCCTTGCAGTACTCACCAACTACATGTACACAAATTGTCCTTGCATGTGCCATGCTACACAATATGATCCTGCAGAAACGGCTGCAGCAGGAACAGCATGGGGCAGGGCCACACAGCCCCCCACCATTACCAAGGCCTGCACAGTGACTCGGAGGAGGAACAACCTGAGCCTGCCCCAGTAGGCAGAAGGAGGTATGCCCAGTATGCCCTGGTCTTGGCAAAGAAGCAATGCATAGCACATGCACTGACACTGTAGGGACCCAGGGAATGTCACCTCTCTCTGACTCACACATACCATAAAAGGGATGCCAAACATGACACTCCCTGTGCTCAACCATGTATAGGGAGTATACTCTCTGCATCCAGCATAGGAAGCCCTGCAGCACCACCCTCAATACTGGGACACCCACAAGGTAAGTGACTCACACATGCCAGTTGGGGGGGGGTCATATACCCAACAACTGTTACAGTCAGCAGGGTAAGTGTAGACAAATACAAACAAATGCAGTACTATGGCCTCTGAATGAGCCCTATGTGTAATCCCTCCCAGGCCTGCACAGACAGATCACAGCAGGCCAAGGCAGTTGGATGTAAGATGTGAAGGCTAGGAAGTCAGAAACTAATATGTAGGCAGTGAAAGCTAGAATCTGTAGTACACTGGTATGCCTCTAGCCAGCACGATAGGTAAGACGACAGACTGAAATGGAGTACCCGACATACCAGTACAGTCCTAGCAAATGTGAAAGTGTCAGGTGTGCCCCCCCCCACCATCCTACGTACCCTTATAGTAACAGTCAGGTGTGCCCCCCCCCCAATCCTGTGTAGAAACAGTCAGGTGACCCCCCCGCTATGCAGAAATGTAGCAACAGTACATGTCAAATGACCGATGGATACCCTGCAGACACAGCATGCTACCTATCTGTGTACAACACAAAGGTTCAGCACCGCAGTACAAACAACCTGGACTTGATCCACATATGCAATACAGATGGCCATACTGGGCATGCTCACACACTTACAGGAATGAATGCAATGTCATTCAACAACATACTGAAAGGTCATACTGGGCATGCTCACACACTTAAACACATGAAGGCCATACATATCCGGCAGTCGCAGTTCTTCGTGCAGACACATGTCAGTATGCACCACTCCTGCCTTAAACGCACAGTGGATAGGAATACAAACGTATATGTAAAGACAACACACTATAATAAGCAAAAGATAGATGGACATAGATGTGTGGAAGAGGGTCACTGTGACAAGGACCCATCCAGGACTGGCCCAACCAGCACACAGCCAAAGGTCCACAAACACATGAGGTGCAGATGTCACTCACTGCAGATACTAGCCATCAGCATCTATCAGCATGACAGACTATGTGGTGCTCATGCCCACTGTGCAACATGACTGTACAAGGAAGTAGCCATCTAGTAGCTGTATACACATACCTGTGACATATGACCTCGTGTGCCCACATGTGGCATGTCAACCCCTACATGAATGGGTTATGGCCCATGCACACACCGCCCTCCCCATAGTAGTATTATGACAAGCCTGCTGAGGTCATCCAATGTGAAATACACCTTTGTGAGAGCCGTAGCTCAGGAATCTCCATGGCGTGTCCCATAACTGTGTACTGCTGTAGTAATAAACTAGGTAGTAGTTCAAACCCCAGACTTGGCAATTGTGTGTGTGTGTGTGTGTGTGTGTCTGTCTGTCCATCTGTGACTGTGTAGAAAACAATGCTTTTTAGGATACTCACGCTCCGTACAATTCATATACTGAACTTTGGCAAGGCTGCTGATATCACTCACCTAGAAATACACCTCTGGGAAAGTCATAGCCCAGTAATCTCCGTAGTGCATCCTGTAACTGCGTACTGCTGTAGTGTGATAAAGTAGTTAGGTAGGTGTTCTAACCCCAGACCTGGTAACTGTGTGTGTGTTTGTGTGTGAATCTGACTGAGTAGAGAGAAATGCTTTTTAGGCTACTCACACTCTGTACAATTCATATACTCAACTTTGGCAAGGCTGCTGATGTCACTCACCTAGACATACACCTCTGGGAAGAGTGTAGCCCAGTAATCTCTGTAGTACGTCCTGTAACCACGTACTGCTGTAGTGTGATTTAGAACTGTGGTAGGGTTCTGTCTCCACCCATGGCATTTCTGGATGTTTTGTGTGTGTTTCAATGTGTGTGTATGGAGCAATGCATTATAGGCTACTCACTCACAGTATATTTCAAATTCCCTGCTGTGGCAATCCTGCTGATGTCATTCATTGTGAAATGCACCTTTGGGGAGACAGTTCATCAGTAATCTCTGTGGTGTGACCTATAACTGCTCCATGCTGTAGTGTGATATAGGCCTTGGTCAGGGGTTGGCTATCCACACATGTTGTGGATGTTGTGTGTGTCTCACTGTGTAGGGAGAAATGCATTTTAGGCTAGTCACTCACATAATGCCCCACTTTGGTAACCCTGCTGATATCATTCATTGTGAAATACACCTTTGGGGAAGGATTTCTGTGGTAATCCCTGTGGTGCATCCTATAACAGGTCCACGCTGTAGTGTGATATAGACCTTGGTCAGGGGTTCTATACCCACACGTCAGTTGTGGGTATTTTGTTTGTGTCTCACTGTCTGTGTAGGGAGCAATGCATTTTAGGCTAGTCACTCGCAGTACAGTTGAAATGTCCTGCTTTGGTAACCCTGCTGATGTCATACATTGTGAAATACACCTTTGGGGAAGAAGTACTCCAGTAATGTCTGTGGTGCATACAATAAATGTGTAGTGCTGTAGTGTAATAAACTAGTTGGGTAGGGGTTCTACTCCCAGACATGATGTGTGTGTGTGTGTGTGTGTGTGTGTGTGTGTGTGTGTGTGTGTGTGTGTGTGTGTAACTCATATCCTCTGTAGAGGTGGCTGTGAGTGGACACCTGTAGCCAATGTGGAGAGAGTTTTGCTCAGTTCTTTTATGGCGGCCCTATCACCATGTCAACCATACAGGGATAACAGATGTAAATTAGCTGAGAGGCTGGTGTGCAAAGCCATACCCAGACATGTGACATCAAGGCCAGCCAATCACAGTTGGTAACCCTACTATTACCCAGAGCACACACACATGCCAAGGCAACAGCCAATATGTGGGTAGTATACTGCATATTGGCCACTGATAGTAACTCTCCACTGATAGCAATGAGCTACAGAGGGCATGTCACCCTGCCCATGTCTCCAATATGCATGTACATGCAGACAGTGCACCTCCACCATGTTCCCAAATGGACACCTGCACCTGCAGCACCAGTGGTGCCTTCACATATGATTCCCAACTGACATACCATGCCTGATAACATGCTCTGTATGGACAGATGACACTGACATGAGGGAATGCTGTTAGCATGCTCTCAATGTAGGTGCAGGGTAAACCTGCTGTCCATTACTAGTTCCTGCCACAGATGGGCAAGACTGGCACATTCTATGATAATCTGTGTTCACACCATGGGCCAGACACCCCAGGTACAGTTCCACATGTCACTGTACATGGATATGGGAGGTGTGCACATTCCAGACACCATCCATGTCATGGAGTAAGTAACATATACATGGCAAGTGATGCACAGCATTAGCCACACACAATAGTCATGCAGGTGACTGGATGGGGGATGCAATACCCACCTGTGTGGGCAAATGCAGAAACTACATGCCTGAGACACAATGCAGACCATTATCATGTGGACTGATGCCAAGATATACCCATCCTCTACCCTTGTACAGCCTGCTGGCACAGTTGACCACCACACACCCGTGCAGACATGCACCCATGCATGTCAGAACTGGCACCCTGTGTGTTTGCGTGTGTGTTGTATGGTGCATCTGACCACATCCACACTCACTACAACCCCCCAGGGCATACTGAAGCATGCTGTTTGATATCTGACACCTCATCATACTCTATGCCCAAATGACCTCTGTATGACCCGTGTGGTGCATGTGATACCTGCACATCGATGTGTTGTGGCAATCCCACTAGTGATGAGTTGCACTCCTACCCCTGCCAAGTGTGTCATTGTGTGTGCGTCCCTGTGTGAGTGTGCCTGTGTTGACACTGGCAGCTGTTCATACAGACAGGCATGTGTACGTCACCTACCATATATTTACCTATCCCTGTTGCAGATGTCACTCACCATCACATATATGCTCTGAGTACTACACAGCAGGTAAGCCATGTGGCGCATCCAATAACTGCATTGAACTATGATAGCAATACATAGTTGTCGGGGGTTTGATACCCTGTGCTGGTAGGTTTGTGACACAAACATGCTTCTGTCTTACTCTACCACCCCTCCCTGACATGTATTTGCCTCTGTCTACCTCCCCCACTCCCTCTCTGGTGGATTTGGAGACCACACCTGCTATGCTTAGCAGCATGTATATTTTAAGTGACGCTCATGATCAGCTGATGGCCTCTGCACGAATTGCAGCCCTCCCCTAGCTGATTGCATGTGGAACAGCTGTGGTAACAGTCCCATAGCCAATTGCATGGAAACACACTCCAATACCTAGGAACAACATGGTGGTGTTGGCCCTTTTCAGTCACTGTGAGCAGGAACTCAATCTGCTGTTTGGCAAATAGCATCTCAGATGGATTGGGGATTTACCTCTTACAACATACACTGTGGAAAGAGGGCAACAAACAGGAAAGGGATGTGCCTGACCTGACTACAGACTGTAAGTGCTGCTATACTGCATGTGGAGTAATGTTGGTTTAACAGTGTTTGTCTGGATATGCCTGTCCTACATGTCGCAATACCTGACATGTCAATTCCATGTATATGAGGGATCTCCATCCGCAAGGTCATCTGCAGACTGGGCAGTGTTGTGCCTTTGGTTTGATGTGTCAGCCACAGTGCAACTATCTGTGGAATTCAGAAGGTAGTGTGGGGATTGCAGTCAGTAGATGGTGACAGCCGAGAGAGTTACTGACGTCATATCCCTCATAGGACATATGGTACAACAAATCCTGTTACGACAGTATATGTATGAGGGTATTACAGAGACATGTCAATATTGGCCCTGTGTTTGTGCCTCCAGCCACAACTCTGTCAACCTTTGTATATATGTCATGCAGTAGGGGATGCATATGTTCTGTACACCATAGTCATTGACAGCATATCTGATAACAAGCCAGTGAGATATCAGACTGCTACACATGTTATGTATACTAGGGGTTATATTTGAGGACATAGCCTGGGCATTCTGTGGTTGTGTGTACAGTACTGAGGTATGTGTAAGTCTGGTAATTATCGACTGTGTGTATAGTGAATGTGTACCTTGGCCTGAGTAGAGACTGTGGTAGATGTCATTGTTCCTGGTCCTGTTCTATCTGATGTTACATGCTGCTCCACTGTGTCACCCTATCAGCTTTCATGTTTGTAGGGGGTGAACACAGACATATACCATACCACAGACAGGCATCGGACCACACTGTCTAGAGGCCCAGTATATGTAGGGATGTTGCGGGACTGGCTCATATGAGGATGGTGTAGGTCAGATAGTCCATATACTGTAATAGTACGCTAGCTTACCATATGTGGCTGTGTTCACATTGGTTGTGGTTATGCACTTTCACAGGTGTCTGTTACTCTGTGATGTGACATGCGTGTAGAGCCTGCTATCTATGCAGATACATGCATATTCCCACATGGGAGATGTAGCCCAGTGTTGAGTCAGTCTGCTTGTAGCTTGCACTGTGCTTTGTTACATGCTTAGCAGATTACTGTACTTATCCAGTGAGATGTCATGTCCAGATACTTGCCAGATGTACTTCTGCTGGGCCACTATGACAGTCATGGTATGTCAGACAAAGCAGTGGGATGCTGTTCAGATGTATGTCACTAACTAGTGGGTAGTATGTGGCCATGGCACCTCTGTACCAGCGGTTATGTGTCAGGACAGACAGGGGTGTATGAATGCATAACCTATGGGGGCAAATGTATACCAGTATTTATGTGTTATACCCATGTACATGGCTGTTAACATCCACATTGACAGGCCTGGTCCACATGTCTTGCAAGAAGGGGTTCTGTGTATACCCCTGGACTGACCAGCGTGTGTCAGACTGTCCACATATATTTGGGCATATTGCAGCTGTAGTCCACAGGGGTGTTACTGTGCTAGCAGTGGTACTGTACTATGATGACCTTAGGATGTCTGTCAGTAGCCAGTGGTGCACATGTTCACAGCAGATGTGGCCTCCCACACACACCATGGTTGTGAAGACTATCCTTATTACAGTAGCAATAGTCTACAAATATACCTGCAATACATACATGACATCCCCATTGCACTGAGTGGTTGGGACTATTGGGGCTGAGGTAGAGCTCTACTCCATGTGCAGGACATATGGCAAACATATATGTATATATCATTATACATATATCCATACAGATAAGTATGATATATATCTTGCTTACTGCATGACAACCGTTTTACACCTAT
Organism: Protopterus annectens; assembly: GCF_019279795.1. Classification (NCBI taxonomy): domain Eukaryota; kingdom Metazoa; phylum Chordata; order Ceratodontiformes; family Protopteridae; genus Protopterus; species Protopterus annectens. The sequence continues at coordinate 754,678,366 of NC_056743.1, forward strand.
GTGCCTGTGTTCCAGACTCTGTCCTCCACCTACATACCTGGCTTTGCACATGAGACATGCTGTCAGGGTTTATGTAGTGGGCTGTGTGTATGTCATGCTGTCATTCCTGCCATCCCTCCACTGCTGTTGTGTCCCCCACACGTACTAGGGGGTTGGGGGCATATATGTGTGGGCTTCACCTACACAATACATGTGTGCTCTAATGCACTGCCGAGGGCAGTGTACGTAACCATAATATATGGCCCAGTAGTAGTGAGTGTAGGGGAGGTGCACCATGGCTAACCTAGGCTGTGTGGGTATCTGGGGTAAGCTGCCTTAAGGTATTTGGATGCACATTACCATACAGTCCACCGTGGGTAAATGCAGGCCTACTGCCTCCTGCCACATGGAATGTTCTGTTTGTCAGTGTGATGGTGTCAGTTATGCCTTGTAATGTAACAGATACATCCCCTAGGGATTGAGTACAGAGTGTAGATAGAGGCTGCTGACCTATACATCTGTGTTACATACTGTTGATTGTCTTGTATGCTGTGGGCCAGTCTGTCATTACTATTGTACTACTAGAATGCCTCGGCCTGGACAGCAACATATGTCAACCTTTCCAGACTACTGTCTCAGTATAACTGTTTCACAGTTACATTACACTGTTCATATGAATACAAGAACCAACAGCAGTTAAAAATGAACTATGACTTGTTGTGTAATGATTTAGTTTATGTAGAATTGTCAAAAAATCCTATTACAGACTTTAATGCTTGTCTGTTGGAGATTCTTGAAAGGGGAGAAAGACTGGGCTTTCTGAACAACAAAGATGTGAAACGTTTGTATGTGGCTAATCCTAAAGACCCTGTTTTTTATTCTTTGCCCAAAATACATAAAAACGCTTTAGATCCACCAGGCCGCCCTATTGTGTCTTGTTGTGGGGGCTATTTGGAGTTTGTAGGGATCTTTTTGGATAGTATATTAAAGGACCATTTGAAATATGTTGTTTCTCACATTGTAAATACAAATCAATATTGTGAGAGAATTAAAAACTTTAAATGGGATTCTGATTTATACTGGGCTACTGTAGATGTTAAATCTCTTTATACCTAACATTAGCAACAAATTGGGTCTGGAAGCTATGATGAAAATTTTGGGAGAAGGTCCACGGACTTCCTTTGTAATTTCACTTCTAGAGTTTGCACTCAGTCACAATTATTTTTCTTTTGATAAAAAAATATTTCTTCAAATAAATGGCACTGCAATGGGAGCTAGTTTTGCCCCGACCTATGCAATTTTATTCATGTCTATATTTGAGACTGATTTTTTGTACACATTGGGATTTTTTCAAAATAAGGTTGTTTCTTACTACAGATATATTGATGATTTAATTTTTATCTGTAGAGGTGATGTTTCAGATTTTGATATATTTATGGCAGATGTACATAAAAATAAGTTTGGTTTAGAGTTCACATACAATGTTAATAAACTAGAAATTCAGTTTTTGGATATTTCATTGTATGTGGATAAACAGGGGTTTGTACAATTTAAACCATACAGGAAGGAGGTGGCCTCAAATAATTTTCTTCATGCATCAAGTGCACATCCTTTGCACTTGATAGTGTCGCTTCCTTATGGTGAATTCAAACGAATTTATGAACATACTTCAGAACATAGTCTCTTAAATTTGGAATTTGATATTGTTTGTAAGAAACTATTGGATAGAGGTTATTCTGAAACTTCTATTAGGAAGAATCGTTCCAAATTTGATAGTGTTAAAAAGTATCATGCCACAAAAACATCTTATGTGAATATTAATCATAATAAAATGGATATGAATGATAGGATGTTTTTTGTCACGAAATTTTCTTTATTTTCAGACATTATGTGTAACATTGTCAATTTTTTGTGGCCAATTATTTGTAACAATGAAGAATTTGGGCACCTCTTTCCTAAGTCTGTTTCCTTTTCATATGGTAGATATCAAAATCTTAAAGAAATATTGAAACCTAGGCACTTATCTAGTGCGATTTCTATACCTGACATTGTTAAAGAATTTGGTATGTTTCAATGTGGGAAATGTAAGATATGTTTAAAAGTTAGAAATCTTTCAGGTAGTAACATTAATGGGGCGAAATATTTTGCTAAAAATAAGTTCAATTGTAGCTCTTGTGGTGTTGTTTATATAATAGGTTGTGACTGTCTTTTGCCTAAATATTATATTGGCCAGACAAAACGCCAACTTAAAATTCGCATATTAGAACACATTGGTGATGTACGTAATGCTAGAATGGATAGCCCGATATTTGACCATTTTCATAATGTGCATAATGGGTCAGTTGATTCATTATTTTTTTGTGCTTTGGCTAAACCAAGTACATATTCTGGAGGCAATTTTTTACAAAGTTTATTAAATTTAGAGAGTAGATTTATCTTGAAATATAGTACTCTGAAGCCTCGAGGTCTAAATTTAGAAGTGAATTTAAATATTTAGTAATTTTGATATTCTATTTACTCTATTGTTAGTGTTTTTAAGAATGGTGTTTGTTTCTTTAATTCATGTTGTGTGCTGAATCTCTTCATCACTTAATTATGTAATTGTTTAATTACTATGCAGCACCAGTATATATATGGTTTCTGGTGAAGTGTTTTTTATTCCTTTGAAGGCCAGTGGGCCGAGGTACCGGAATAAAGCTCTGTTTTCCGCAATCCTACTCTTACTGTTCATATGAATGTCAGTGTCTAAACAGCTACATGACATGGCATATACAACTGTCATAGTACACAAATATAGCTTTCACATTCATTTATGGGCACCTGTGTGTAGTGTTATACCCTTTGATATCTCTGTGGGTGTGTGTTGCAGGCTATGAATGTCATTCGTATGGGTGGCTCATACAGTCTCCAGTTGGTAAGGTGGTGACTGTAGGAATACTGGCTGCTCAATATTATGTGCACATGCTATGTATGTATCTTACTGTACATTCTCTGTGTGTGTATGTGTACTTGCGCATATATATATATATATATATATTTGTGTGTGTGTGTGTATATGTATATGTATATATGTATATGTATGTATATATATATATATATATATATATATATGTATATAATCTACACACACACCTGTATCTGCATATATCTGTCTGTGTATATGTATCCTAGGGATGGTCATGTCATGTGTGGTCCTGGTTATGGGATCTGCAACACTTAGTTACTGTATTACAGGGGGGACGTGCTTGGCTGGGGGGGGGGAGTATACCTATTCGTACCAGACGTATATTGTGTGGAGCTTCTCAACACCATTAACATTCCATGAGGACATATATGTTTGCTATATCTCCATTGTTATTACCAGATGTCTGTCTGTATACACCTATATATGTAAATGCATATATCTGCTGACATATAAATGACCTGCTACATATATTTACACATGTGGATGTAGACATATATATCCATAGATGTAGGCATTTATGTTATATATAAATATATATATATATATATATATATATATATATATATATATATATATATCAATATGTTGTACCTGTTTAGACATTAATATATTTACTCACACACACATACATCTATATGTTGCAATACATTCTCTGTACTGTTGAATTACTGGGCTGGATTATATGTTTGTGAAAACATCAAGGTTATGTATATCTGCCATGGTTTAGTGGTAAATCACTTTGTGTATGGTGTGCAGGGTCCTGGGTACGAGCTTTGTAGCGACAGTTTATTTTGTTGCTGGCCAGAACCCTCCCACTTACCCCCATGCTAACCTCTTCAAAAGGAAAGAAAAAAGGGTTGATAGGAAAGTGGTGAAAAAGGGACACAAAGAGGGTAAGACAGTAGGGGAAATAGCTAGGCATGTGCAGGAAGGGTGTAGGAAAGGTCCATAGCTGCCCATTTCTGCTACAGCAACAGCTGTGCATATACACTGAATTTGGAGGTAGATTTGGACCCTCAAATCCCTGGGAAAGTGGTGAGGGCAACATAAATTCATTGTGATGCCAATTAGAGCAGATTACATGTGTCCAGTGGACGTGTGCGAAATGGACAGCCATGTATGGAGTGAGATTGTTTCATGGGAACAGATTGCCCTTCCATTATCTTTTCAGGTGGGAGTGGGATGTTGGGGGGGTTGTAGATATATTTGGAGAGGAAGGTTGGGTAGGTTAACAGACATGAGACACAAGACGCATACAGGGGTGGTATATTACACATGTGGGGGGTAAACACCTTGATGGGGAGGGGTGTTGGGATATCAGAAGCCCACAAGCCCCCTAGTGGTAACAGTGGGACTGAGGTCCCCACCTGTGGGCAGTCACCATGGTGTCACCACAATGTCCTACTCTTGTGAAATATGACTGCAGACCATCCTCCTGCTGACACATGTACACCTAAAACACAAATGGATGACATTATGGAGATAACAAACAGTGTTACTGACAGCTGAAATGCATCATAACTGCATGGCTACACTACCTGACATGTATGCATTACACATTACCCCTGACATCTTACACTGCAGTACATTGCAGCACTCTATAACCGTCACCATGTGCATCAGAACCATATTAGCCTGTCTCTGCATTGATGTTTTGTATGACAGTGATATGGCACAGGTATCATCATATGCACAGGAAGTGTTGCTGGTTTGCCAGAGGCCAAGGGTGGTCCATACATGTGTTACCATGTATCTGGGTGAGGGGTTTGGTTCATTGATTGGGGCATGGTGATGTGGTGTGTGTTGGTATGGGATCGCCCTAGGTGTGGTTGCATAGTGTGTGGGTATGCATGCACACAGTCCTGCCATGTGGCCACCCTATACAGGTGTTGTTGGACAGCTGCAGACCATACCTGGCAGGGTGTGCAGTTCAGTGCCTCCAGTCACAGACACTCTGACTGTGCCTGCCAGGGGTTCCATGGGCACAAGCAGGTACAGACCTTGAGGTGCTACTCTCCCCTGATGATGACAGGTGTCCACAGGAACTATTTCCCACCTGGGACTGGCCAGGGCCACGTGCACGAGGCCTGGTGTGGTCAGCATCCCCAGTGGTGCTGGGGCTGGTACTGCCACTACGGGAGTGGCTTGGTGTCCTGACTCATCCACGTTGACCACCAGTTGCTGGTGTTTCTGGCCTACGTCCATGCGGCCATCACACCACTCCCACCATATGTTCAAGCATGGACATTCCATGGTTGAGGAGGCCCACTGTCTGTCCATGACCTCAGTATGTTCACGGAGGGCAGCAGCAATGTCATGGAGGGTGCCACTTACAGATGAGAAAGCAGCCCTCTGCAGCCTCAGGCCCTGTCTGGTGTACATGTCCATATGCGCCTGTGCCTCCATTACGGCGTGCAACATGCTCCTGGTGGTAACAGTTGTGACGCCTCTGCCAAAGGCATGATGACCAAAGGCCCTCCCACAAGCACCACAGTACATCTGCTGATGTGGTGGCCTTCCAGACATCTGGCTATGCTGACTGTGACCCGACACAGTTGGCATGGACACCACACTTTCCTGGTCACTGACACCAACCGCCAACTGTCCCTCTGCTTTGGCCATGTGTGATGGGGTTTGTAGGGACACTGTAACTGTGTGCGGTCTTGGGGTGGCTAGGAGGGTGATGGCACATGTAGGCACAGTTTCGGCCTCTGACAACCCCACCTGTGCCTCAACAGTACCATCATCATCAGTGTCTGTATGGACACTTACCTCAGTTTGCATGCAGGAGGGACCCTAACCCACCTCGTCACCTGTGGGGGAAACAAACACACACTTTAAGACCTGTACAGCATTGCATAACAGTACCACATTTACACACACACACATACACACACACACACGTGCACCCACAAACACTGACAGTCCACCTTACTACCTCCCTTGCCTTGGGTTTACAGACAGTCCCACATTCAGTTACATATGTTCCCCATCCTGCATGTTACTTGCTAACATACACTCATTAATACTACCCATTAACATATTATACCTCTCCATGCCTGCATGTATGATCACAACACATGACCTGTTACTCCATCACCTACCTGATTTTGGTGGAGTAGGTTGTATATGTCCTCACTGCTGTCATCCAGTATTACCCTGTGTATGTCCAGTCATGGTGTACATGGCCCCTATATGGTTGGGGCTGCTGCATTCACTACATATGTCACACACCAGAGCCTCATACTACAGTCATGATCAGTCCATGCCACATCTGCTGCACGATCAACCCGTCATGCGGACAACAGTAATACCTAGATACACTCACTGATGTGGTCTGGTAATTCCCCATTGCATTAGTAGTGCTGCATACGTGGGTAGTCTGTTATCTATCTGCTGCTGGCAATATGATGTGTATACCTGGTATGTACTTTCCCTCCCAATGCATGTTTTGTGCTACAGACCTTGTTATGCTATCAGCTATCCTATGTTCACATATTGGACAGGCTGTCCTGGTGTCTCATGAGTTACTACATGTACAGCACAATCCCAAGGAGAAGTACTGCCATATGATCAATCCCACTATTGCCTGTGCATACATGGACACCCGCACAGACACACATGTACACACACATCAGACATGCATCGACCACACTCCACCAGATTGCACTTACACACACATTCAACACCCTCCACACACCTACATGTGGAGTTGCACACCTTTTGTACACACAGTCCTCTCATTACCCTTCTGTCAGCATGCATTACATCTGGTGCTCAGCAGCATGCATTGCAACCATAGTGACCTCATGCTAGCAGCAGTATACATGTGTGTGATGCATGGGCTGTGTTGGTAGGTAATGGCCCTTCTCCTTGTTAACACTGCACCCATGTACGAAGTTTTACTGTTGACCTGTTCTGCACCCTGCCTTGTATTGTGCACCGTACCACACAGGTGTACAAACCATTGCTGCTTATGTAGTACTGTGTCTATGTCGGCTCCAATGCTCACGGCCCTTATGTGTTACAGTACCTCATACCTCGGATGATATGTGAACAGGTATAATTTGTGAATGCCTGATGTCAGCTTTACAGATCACAACATCAGCAGTGCATGTATGACCAGTACAGGACTATTACACTGACACCCACCAGACCTTACCATGGCTGTGGGGGGTGCCCTACACATGTCCCATGATACCTTGCACCATGCGTCCATTGCTG